>NW_001517099.1:1283024-1288924 GCF_000002715.2 Aspergillus clavatus NRRL 1 | reverse complement strand
GCCGCTAGATCTAATGTCCTCACATCTGGCGACCTTCCTTGTTCACATTGATCTATACTAAGCTTCTGGACACCGATTGACTCGCTGCAAAGGACTTTTGATCCTCTACAGATAGCAAATCGCATCATCTGTACGAACAACGTGGACATTGGGCAGCAACAAACGCCATTTGCGAAGGCTTGTCGAGTATTTTGGGAGTAACTACCAGGATTCTTGTGCAGTATCAACATAGCCGGGGCAGCGAATACCAGACCGATACCGCTCTGCCGCCTACATTTTATTGGCCGCTTACTTGTATTCACGATGTATTATATCCTCTATCTCGCAAGTATGTAGCGCAATCTACCCTTATTCGTGCCTTGTCCTTCCCTACCCGGAATCCAGACCTTGACAGGGCTGGAGGATATTTGACGCTTTCCCTCATTACACTCTTTTCGGAGAACTTGCCAACTTCTAGATCTTCATGTGGACGATGAGCAGGGGCGAAACATTGCGTTATCTACATCTGCGTTGATTTGCTGCTCACTCCCAGGAGATCACCATGGCGTTCCCGGCTTCTGTGATTTCCCCATATACCAATTTTGAGTGTTCAGTATCCAATAACTATGAGCGACAGGTCTCTGCCGACGGCGTAACTGGCCGGAGCCGGTCTACGAATCGTTCGCCGGCACAGGCGGATACGGCTGCGTCGTCCGTGTCAACAACCGCGAGTACCAAACAGATTCCGTGAGCGAATCCGAGACCCTTGCCCGCGAGAATGCGGCCATGCGGGCGTACCTGATTTGTCGGAACTTCTCCGTCAACGACGGCATGTATCCCGCGGGCCATGACCACGGCGGGATCATACAGGGAATCCCCGTCGCCATTGGCACGGGGAGGAAGGGCCGATACCTCGACGATACGGACACTTCCACGAGCGGGGAGAGCAGGAGCGGTGGAAGCAGCCCGGAAAGCCATGAGGGGAGCCGACTCGGTCGGGATGGCCGAGCTATAGCGTCCCCGAGAGCTGTGGGCTGCAGTGGTGAAGCGTTTGCCAACAGATTTGCTCGATGATCAAGAAGGGCAAGCAGCAACGAGACGAAAAAATTGAACCAAGAAAAAAAGGAAGAAGAAGAAAAGTGAAAAAAAAGGCAAAACACCTTACGACGTGATGATTGATGACATGATTGAAATATCCCAATAGATTGAAATGACATTCGCAATGTGATTTTGTATGTGAGGATGATTTGTAGTTATTTCCCCAGTAGATAAACACGAATTCGACGGACAAGGGTAATACCGGAACAGACTGAGCTTGTTCCTTTTGACTCGTAAGCTTATACTCATACCTTTCCCAGCAACTTTCAAGTGCCCTCAACCATCAACGAAGCACAAAGGTTGATTGAACAACACAGCCATCCCAATTATTCTCCTGAGGCATCAACTGTAGCACGTGCTTTCGCATAACAGCTTGTGTTTGTACAGTTTGCATAATTTAGCCACAATGACGTATTGCTCTCCGCCTGGATCTTCCAAGGCACAATCGGGACAGCTCCAGAACTGACCTGTTTATCAGCCATTGGCTTCGCTCGTGCAGACAACACGACATGACGAATTCGAGGAAGTGACTCTCCTGCATTGAAAATGCTTTCCCTCTCGTCGAAGTGGCTGTATAGACTTTCAAAATAGCATACCACCCCATCTACATTGCACGGAACGCGGAGAACGGAGCACAGAGCACGAGTTTCCAATCGTCCATTATTGCATGGTCAGCTCCGCAACCTATTATTCTAGGCATGCGGGCTTTTAGTCGCACACCGATTGCGGCTGCGTTACGGTCTGCGAATCCAGGGAGTCGATCTGGTGCGCTCCGATATCATGGTTCGTTTCTTGGGCGAGTACCCCAGGCACAGGGAGAGGCAGCACCGCTTCCGCTGTCAATATCAGCGCGTGTTCACTATGGAGGAGCGTTGAGAGTGTATGACGCGAGAGATACAGAGCGGTTTTTCAGCCAATTGAGCGGCAAACACAGCAATGGGGGAAACGGAGTAGATCAACTGGAGAGGCTGGAGCTCAGGAAGGCGCGGCCGCAAGACAATGGCGGGGGAAAAGCTGAGACAAATGATGGCTCAGGGTCAAAGCACAAGCTTGTCAATGCGATGACGAAGGGTGAGAGGGGTTTGTTTCCGGCGGTGATTGGCTATGGCTGCTGACAGTGGACAGGCAAATTATTGACGACTCCGTCGAGGCTGTTCAAGCTCCTCATTCCGTTGACGACGATCAAGCGCCGAGGTATGTTGACTGTCTTGTTGGATTTTGCTTTGTATGGAACGGAGAGCTGACAGATGAAAAGATATCGAACAGATCGCCATCCTGGTCCACCCACAGCAACCCCTCTCGCACCTGGAACGTTTGATTCAATCGGAGATTCCACCAATCGAAGACGAAAATGGACACAAGCCTCCGCCTGCGATTTCGTTTATCGCACTGCAGTTAGAAGAAGACGCCGTCCGGCCAAAAAAGCGACTGTATGAGGAAACCGACGCGCATGTGCACCGACTTGAAGGCGGGAAGGACGAGGGTGTCGTGGTACAGCGGAAGGGAGAATTCGAGGAGGTGGACGAATCATTCAGCTATCTACGAAGACCGGAGCCGGGCAAGGGAGACAAGGAGCAACGGTTCGTCCGGTGGTCGCAGTCGACAGAGATCGGAGACTTTATCCGCGACGCTGCGCGGGCGGAGGAGTTCATCGTGGCGATCGAAGGCGCTCCGGCAGGGTTGGAGCAGATCCACGTGGCCGTCCCGTCGTTCGATGAGCGAACGTACTTCCTCAGGATGCGCTTGCGGAAGATCTCACGGCGGATCCAAAGCCTGGCGGAGATCAAGCATGAATGTGATACGTTGGCGCATCGCGGCGCGCAGCGAGTGGCGCTGGGTGGGTTTGGCGTGCTCGCCTTCTGGTGGTGCCTCGTGTACAAGCTGACGTTTGGGACGGATCTGGGCTGGGACACGATGGAGCCTGTGACGTACCTGGTCAGTTTGTCGACACTGATGGGTGGTTATCTGTGGTTCCTGTATCACAACCGCGAGATCTCCTACCGTTCGGCGCTGGATTTCACGATCAACGCGCGGCAGAAGAAACTCTATCAGATGAGAGGGATCGACCTGCAGCTGTGGGAAACGCTCATCGACGAAGGCAATGCGATACGCCGGGAGATCAAGAACATCGCGGCCGAGTACGACGTTGACTGGGATGAGCGCAAGGATGAGCAGGACGACCGCGTCACCGAGGCCCTGAAGAAGGAGAGAAGGTATAAGAATGGACATAAGCAGAAAGAGAGGGAAAAAGATGTCGAGGACGATGATTGATTGATTGATTGATTGATTGATGGATTGATTTATTCGGATGATTGATAATTGATTAGCGACGCAAAAGGGTTTTGTCTATACAGGAAGGGAGATGTTGCAGAGAGCCAGCATCGTCAAAAAGCCACAGCATTCATCCATTTCTCACAGGGTCATAATATTTCTTCGTCAGTCCGGTGTCCGATTGTGCCTGCTTTTCACGTTTCGAGTCATGGCCTGGGTTGTCAACATCAGCATGAGCATCCACCAACTCCCATTGCTAGGGGCATGTGTGAACAGAACACTGACCGTGGTCATCCCCCTTCCTCCGATTACGATTATTGCGCACATCTCTCGACCGGAACACGCTGTACAGCAACCACCCAGCAACCCAGTTCGGACCATACTCGCCGGTGGTGCTCCCGCGCTCGAACAACGACCGAGTCAGGGGCCCGGCATTCCGCGAGATCTCCATGATGCCCCATCGTTGCCTCTCGGGCCGGATATGATGCCAGAAGAAGGGCGGACGGGTGTTGGGGTCGTTTCGCACGCTGTCCAGCAGGTCGGAGGTATCTTGGTTCATGCGGTTGTATACGATGATGGCTTCGTCCTGGTTGATTGATGTATGAGTCTTCAGCACTGACAGGTAAATATACACATTTTGTTTCCTCCCCCGCGGTTATACGGCTTGTATATAGGTGGAATCAACAAAACATACCCGCATCGCCCGATAGTACTGCTCATGCTGGGGATCATGCGAATTCAAGCCCAGGGCCTGCATGAATTCCTCCTTTGACACACGGGGTCCAACAGCCGGCATGTTGTATATCAGCTGGTACCACGCTGTGAAAAGGGGGAGAGCGAAAAGGGGAAAAAAAAAACAACAAAGACAAACTCGAAGTCGAAGTTGAAGAAAAAAACAAGCACCCACCAAAGAACCTTATAAGTCCTCGACAGATCCCAAATCCCCATCCCACGAAAAAACTTCAATACAATCACCTTCGCTTAACTGCAGCCATCACCCAACGCATGTCACACAATCCGCCTGCCATCCACCCTTCCGGCTCCTCTTGCGCCCCTCCCTTCCAGCCCTCGAAGCTCTTTTCCAATCGGGACGCGCTGTGTGGTGATTTGACAACCAAAGGAGAGAGAAAATAAAAAGAGGGCCGTGCAGAGCACGGTCGATGCAGCAAAGCAAGCAAGCAGGCAGGACGGGCATCTGCAAGGCCGTTGGGCGATTGTGGTCGACAGCGGCGAGGACGGGGTTTGGGATGTGTGTAGCCGTTTGTTCTCTCTTTTTTTTTTTGTTTTTGGCACATTTTTGCTGGGGACGTTTTTTTTTTGGCTTGGGGCTTGGATGCTGGCGTAAGAGACTTGAAATTCTAGCTCTCTAAGAAAGGGTGATGGTAGAGTGTCTATAATCCACATCTACGGCTACGGCTACGATATATCAATTGCAAATAGCTTGATCTCCATCTTACTACGAACATCAAATCAATCGCATAAGATACCGTCTGTCACTGGCACCTAGCCTAGTGCAGCTGGGGGAAAAACGGGGAAAGAGACGGTTGGACACATTGGCCAACGAAACGAAACGAAACGCGATGCGTTTGATAGGACGCGGTTTGTCCTTTTTTTCCCCCTTTCCTTTCTTCTTTCTTTTGTGCATGATGCAGGTGGGCTCTAAGCAACGACCCGTCAGCCTTGAGCTGTCAAAAGACTCAAGTCTCGGGAGCAATTGGGTTCTTGGCTTCTTGATTTCTTCAACAACACCCCCCCCCCCCCCCTGGGAGCTCCAATTCGGCCAACCCGGATGGGAAATCATGCTTCGCTCCAATAGATCATGATCTCTCTACATCGTACCTTTCCTCCCATCTCCAAGAACAAGCAAGCAAGCCAAGTAACCAGTCAGTTCAAAACGGTCCTCTCCTGTGTGTGCAACCGCCCAACCGCCTGCCGTGTAACCCAGCCTAGCCAGGCCTGCCTACCCTACTGACCGTTGCCATCTCCGTCGCCGGAGATCAAAAGATCTAAAGGTCTCTCTGTAGAGGATGGAGGATGGAGGATGGAGGATGAAAAAAAAAAAAAAAAAAAAAAAAAAAAAAAAAAAAAAACCCTGCCGTGCATAGCAAGCATGGCTACAGCCTACGCTTTCGTACATATTCTCTCTCCCGTCCGCAACGGACCGAGCCAACGGAACGGGCGTGTTAGTCAACAATCAACTTCACTTTTGGTTGCATTCTCTCCTATCCGTTATCGGGGGTATACATGTTCTATAACCATATACATATGTAATATGTGTATATATACCCGCAGGGACCCGCATCCATCGCATAGGTACACACCTTAACCAACACCCACACAGTAAAACTGTAAACTGGACTGGACTGGATTGGAGTGTTTGTATTTATATGCTCCCCACCTCCATCGCCAGCGCAGGGCCAAAACAAAATAAGGCGTCCAATGTTGGCGTTGGCTTGGGGTGCATTTTGGTTGTGCGAGTGAAAGCGAGCGTCCCTGTGCTGCGGGAATCTTGTGCTGGGGAAAGGCGAAGGGAAAAGGGGATGGGAGCAATG